>NC_012877.2:41818950-41853758 GCF_000003195.3 Sorghum bicolor
GGATGTAGAGGCAGATGTTTTATCTATTATCTAAAAAAAATCTATCTCTTTCATACAGGGATAAATGTCACATAAAAGATATAGATAAAGTATGAATGGTGACAAAGATAATTAATCTGATAAGCATAACTTAGCCACATATAATAATGATAAGCACCTCAATAGATATTCTAGCAAGTCATTAGTATGGAATTAGGTCGAACTACAAGAATATTTCCTAAGTTATTCTTAACTATAAAGTCTAGCATATCATAGTTAGTGCAATTATACTTGGCAATCATTGCGAGACAAAACTACGCCCATGCATAGTGATATTATCAAGAAAGATGAGAAACATAGCAATCACTCCCCTGTAATAATATTGCTCTGCCAGCCCTATACACGAGACGGGGACTATATAAGAATCAATGGAGCTGTCACTACCACGAACTACCCCGCGATCAGGCATATAGGGTACAATCATAGATAAATACGGTATAGGCACCACGCCTACACAATACTTATCATTTACCCACTGTACACATGGATAAACGCTATACGATCCTAAACATGTATATAACTCCAATCTAACTAAGCCAAGCATATAACTATGATAAACTAAGAACAATATAATTGCAAATATAAATAAGTAGAGCAAAGTCATAATCAATATATTCAAGTAGAACAAAGTCATATTCATAATATTGAAGAACAATGATGAACAATTGAAGAACAATAGAGAAATTACCAAGAATCCTCTTGACAGATCCAGAAACCAATCGAAGATTGACTCCTTCTAGTTCTAATCCTATGTAGCTATGCTAAACTAGAGATCTATTGATGTGGTGGCTCTAGGGCTTGATCAGAGGCTTCTTCTCCTGAGATTGATAATGAATTAGGGTTTCAGAGAGATAGAGGTCCTCCTCTCTAGGGGCCAGGGGGTCTGCTTATATAGTCCTTCCAAATGAATGTGGGCCATCCGATCAAACCGGCATTAATCGCACGGTTTTCCTTGATCCTTTAGGTCGGTGGAGCATGATCCGCGAGGTTGGTTCTGATTGGCCCTCAGACCAGGGCGGGCGCCCAAGGGGGGAGGGCGGGCGCCTTGCCCCCGGGCCCGTTCGGCCTCCCGTTCATTCCCGTGGCTTCTGGACTCTTCTAGATGATGGATAATTGCGTGGTACGTTAATATCTCTATGTAAACCCGACGTGTGGGCCTTTCTTCCATAATTCTTGATAACATCCTGCAGAAATAGACAAACACCAGAACTCATGGAATTCTGTCAGATAAAAACCTAAGTCTCTAAGTCTGGATGTTGGTTGCATTTGGATCCTTTTCTTTGTTTATTTGCTGATTATATTTGATACTTAAGGACCATCAACAAACTCCCCCAAGCTTACCTCTTGCTCGTCCCTGAGCAAGGATAGACTCAGTGATGGATCAGAAGTTGCTGTAATGCCTTTAAAAGTTGACGGTACACATGCTTTCAAATGAGGTATCATCTCTGAGTTAGAGTAAACTATCAAGACTTAAAACTTATTCATTTTACCTTTCACCATGGGACTTGCAACCGTCACTTCTGTCTTGAGCAGTTAAAAGATAGAACGGTCTAGTCAAGTGCCATGTCTCTTATTCTTGATCAGCTATAGCTCTGGAGGTTTTGCAGATTTTCAAATAAAACTCAGAGATTCCTTGTATGACTCTTTCAGATCTCTCTTTTGTGGTATTTCTGGATCCTTACCAAGGCAGTGATGGTATATGCCTTCTCTCAAAGTATATGGTATTTGTGGTATAAGGCATAGTGACATTGCCTTCTCTCTCACCCTACTCTAATAAGGCTTTGATATCTGGAGCTCGTAGGTGGGAGATAAAGTATACATACTTACAAAACATTTATTGCATAGTCAAACCATGGATCCAGAGAAACAAGTCAATAAGTCAAATCAAGATGTGCATGTGTGGCGAATGAATGGTGTATGGTGATGATGGTGATAACAATGGTGAAAGTCTAATTCTACTTGTTGCTCTTTTGAGGGGATACATACCTTTTTGGCTCTTTTGAAACTTTTTGAGGAGAATGAGATGCTCTATAATTTCTTTTTCTTTCCTCTCAGGTGGGTATCTTCTACCCCTAATTCTACTATCGGACACTTGTCCATTTTTACCTCTCCTCTAACTTTTTATTTTCTTTCGAGGTTCTGGGCACTTGCCCCTTTTTATTTCCTCGTATCCTCTTCTTTTTGTTTAGAGCACCCATCTCCTGAAATAATATAGCAAGTGGTAGTGAACAAAATAACTCGAGCATTTATTTCACAGGGAAAAACAGGAATGGGATAATGTTTTTGGCTATTCTCTCCCGGATTCGGAGTAGAATACTTTTGGGTGGTTCTGGAGATGGAAATGAGTGGATATATATGCATGCGTACTTCCAGAGTAGAAGCAGCATGTGTGAGTGAACGTGCAAGTGAATCTTGATTTAACCACATGACAAGCTCCTAAGGGTCTACACAGCTTGACCACATTCAATGTTCATAAGCAGTAAAAAGTAAATGTGTGGCTCAAAGTCTAGCAAGCATGTATATATGGCTGTGGTAGGAATTTAAACTCTCATCATATAGGAACTCATCATGTGATATTTCAAAGATTTTTAAAGATAAAATTCTCCAGAATTCTAACATCTCTAGGAACAGATAAACTGCAGCTCAACCTTCTCATATCATATCCATTAACAACTTAGACTTCAGATCAAGTTCTCTTCCCGCAAGTTCAGGTTTAGAGCAAGCTTTAAATTATAACAGTTATGTCTAAACTAGAGAGAGAACTTCAAATTTGAAAATTAGGCAGAGCAACTATTCATCATATCCATGCTAGAGTTTTATTAAGATTTAGTTTAGCACAGCCACTTTATTTATTTATTAAGCACACTAAGCAAAAGATATATATATATATATAAGCACAAAATATTTATTTGGTTTTTCATGGTTATGTATATTTATATTTTAATATAGTATAAGTATAAATGTAGATAGAAATACTTAGCAGGATAAATGGGGGTGCTCTCCCTCAAGCTGAATTTTGATGTAATTTCTTCTGATGTAGCTAGCAGGTAGCAGAGGTGTATTTGAAAGTCGGCAGCACCCTGACAGCGATTAGGATGTCCTCCGTCTGCTAGTCTTCTTGATCCTTGAATTCTGTGGAGCTCAAATAGACAACAAAGCTTTGTGGAACTTGATTAGGTGTTAGCGCAAATATCTAGCCTTTATCATGTTGAGCCTCCTCAATAAGTGTACTCTATATTTTTTTATATTTTTATTCTATAGAGCAGAAAAAATATCTTTATTTTATTTTTATGCCACCACAGTGAATGTACTTATGGGTTTTATGCCACTCGTATACTCACATGGAGCTTACTGTTTTTTAACATTTTTATTTTCTTTTTAAGATAGTATGATCATGATTAACTAAGCGAACTATTTTAAGTAATTGAAAGGAAAAGGGTAACTACCAAGTTTAGCTCTTGGCAATGCGTTCGGTGTTTTTAAGGCCTCCAAACGGGACTTTCTATTTTCTCAGTCGTCCTAGGATTCGTTGGATGGCGTAGTCGGTGGTTCCGACGGCGCCTCCTCTTCGAGTATAACTATCTTCTCTCTCCACACCTGGCTCGGTGCTACGGTCTCCTCAGGATAATTCTGTTCAAGCTATTTGTCTTCAGACCATGCCACTTCTTCATAGTCTGCCCATCCGTCCTTGATGATTTGCCTCCTCTGGTTGTGGTTGCGTCGTCTTCTTCTTGTCCTGACCTGCTTAGAGTCTTCAACGATATAGTTAGGGTCAGTAAAATAGCGGCGTACCTTCTCCGAGGGGAAGTGCATATGGAATTCTCTGGTTCCAATGTAAATGATTGCTTTAACGGTGCTGAGGAATGGTCTCCTAAGGATGATGGGTGGATCATACTCGTCTTCTCCCATGTCAATAACCTGAAAGTCTGTATGGACAAAATGATCATCTATTTTAATAGGGACATCAGTTACTATACCTTCAACCTTTCGGAATGTCTGATCTGCCATCTAGAGCTGAATGTATGTTGGTTTTAGGGTCATATTTCCGAATAGGAGCTGATAGGTGACTGCGGCCATTATGTTGACGCCCGATCCGGTGTCGCAAAGTGTGTTGTAGAAGTTGTACCCATTAATGGAGCAATGAATGCTTGGCATACCTGGGTTGTCCTTGAGTCGACGATCTTGACCTCCATGAACTGCAGTGACCATCTTAGCTGACTCGGTCCACACTTGCTTGTTCGTGTTCCTCCTGTTGATCCTCTTCCTTGGTTCTTGTCGGGATTGCTCAATTTGTGTAGTCTTGTTCTCAAAGAAAAATGTCTCCTTCCTCCCCTTGATGTAGAAACTGGTCTTGGCAGAATTAGCGTAGACTACAGCTCAAGAGGTGTTCAGGAATGGCCTCCCTAAGATGATGGGTGCCCTCTGATCATTACCAGTCTCTATCACCATGAAGTATGCTGAGGCATACAAGGTACCAACTCAGACGTAGAGGTTCCTCAATATTCCCTTTGGGAAACTTAACGTCTGATCTGCAAGCTGCAAACACATGGTTGTTTCTAATAAAGGATATGTAAAGAATTTTTCATAGAGTACCCTAGGCATAATGTTGACACTAGAGCCAAAGTCACAAAGTGCTTCTGGGAAGTCCACCATGCTGATGGAGATCGGGATGACGGGGCGTCCTGGATCGCCTCTCTTGACAGGCAGAAGGTCAATAATAACTTCCGTAACGGGGTTACTCCAGTAGTTACCTGTATCAAACATGTATACAAGATTTGTAGATTCTAATCCTTCCGGTTGTGATGGTATACCGGGGTTAGTAGCAGGAACAGCAGCAACTATTTGATTTAACTAGGATTCAATCATTTTATTAAAGCTAATTTGATTCTTGATGGCAGTAGAGAAATTATCCATTATATTATTTATATTTTCTAGCATTTTATCATTAGATGCCATTTTCTTAGATAGGTTATCTATTAGCTTTCCTTGATTAGACACTAACTCTCTTAGAGGTGGAAAATTATTATTATTATTATTGTAAGAATTGTTACCTTGATAATTACCTAAGTAGTTAGGTCTCTGTTGATTCCAAACTTGATTTTACTGCGGACGGTTGTAGTAGTAGTAGTAGTAGTTGTTGTTGATGTAGTTCACATCCTCAAGCATCTCAGGGCAGTGATTGCCTGAGTGTCCAGTATCTCCACACTCCTCACAAGTCATGTGAGAGTCGTAGATGTGCATAACTTCCTTCTTATCTCGAGCTTTATCATCGAGCTTCTTCACGAGCAGGTCTAGCATAGCAGACAACATGTCTACCTCCTTGAGCTGATGTATACCTCCACCTCTCTTGCGTGTCTGGGTCCTTTCTTCATTCCAGCCATGGTTGGACGCCATCTTCTCCACAAGAGTTGTGGCTTGTGATATGGTGAGTGATAGGAATGCTCCTCCAGCTACAGCATCCATGGTCTCTCGGGCACTATTGCTGAGCCCATGATAAAACGTCTGCATCAGTATCCAACTCTCCATTCCATGATGGGGACATTCTAGGATGTAGTCTTGGAAGCGCTCCCATGCTTCTAGAACGGATTCATCATGTTGTTGCTGAAAACTTTAAATTTTCCCACATAGAGCATTGGTCTTACCCATGGGAAAGAACTTAGCCAGAAAGTTCGTGGAGCAGAGTGCCCACTGTTGACGGTTTATAAGTACCAATATACAAACAACACCTAGAATTAGGGTTTGATCTGACAGAATTCCACAAGTTTTGTTGTTTATCTATTTCTGTAGGGGGTTATCAGGAAATATGGAAAAAAGGCCCACACGTCGGGTTTACATAGAGATATTAACATGCCGCGCAATTTTTTGTCATCTAGAAGACTCTAGAAGCCACGGGAGCGAACGGGAAGGCGATCGGGCCCGGGGGCAGGGCGCCCGCCCTCCCCTCTTGGGCGCCCGCCCACCTCTGGTGGCCAATCACGTTCAACCTCGCGGATTATGCTCCACCGACCTAAAGGTTCAAGGAGACGTGTTCAATCAATGTCTGTTTGATTCGACGGCCCAGATTCATTTGAAAAGACTATATAAGCAAGGCCCCCTGGCCCCTAGAGGAGAGAATCCAATTATTCATTAGCATATTTTCCATAGAGGATTCAGAGAGAGGTTCCTTAGGGTTCCCACCTCATAGAGCGTAGCATCCAATGTGAGAGTGGACTTAGTTCTACTAGATTGAGAGAGATAGAGTGGAGGTGTAGATCGGAGGAAGCCCGGCCTGTCGGTGTATACTCCGAGGTTGTACGTGCGGGATAAAGTCTCCTAACCCGAGGCTTGCTCCTAGGATTCTTTAGTATTTCGACTTCTAAATTCTAGTAAGTTCTTTGTTTTATTGTTCTTTGGTTTATGAGTTTACTTTGATCTCTTCGCGTAGAGTTTAGAGTAATCATCTCTATCGTAAATGTGGTGTTTGGGCTAGGATACTCATAGATATCCCCTGACTAGCTGGACCGTGGTAGTAGCGAGGAACGTGACATTTCCGAGTTACCTTTGTAGCCCATATCCCGTTAGCATGATCAATAGGGTTTATAGGTGCGTGTCGAACATCCTCTGTGGTGTCTAGATTCCATGACCCTCCCCAACAGAATAGTAGATCATCCTTACCAAGGTTAGAACGAGAGTGCGGTTGTACTCTTCTCTATACATCGCTCACATCGAGTCACATAGTTTGTAGCCTAAAGGTTAGTAGTAATAGACCGGGTTAGTCAGATGCACACTTTCTCCTAGTGGTAAAAATATAAATACGGTACTCTGGATAACATCCTAGGTGAAGTGCTCACCGATATCCGTGCGCTTGCTGATCATTTCCTTATTGCGTTACTAAATATCAACAAGCATTTCTGGCGCCGTTGCCGGGGAGAAAGACGGTTTGCTGAGATAACCTTGAGTCTTACTACAATGTTGTATTTATACTTTTATCTTTTCTTATATTTTTATATTCTTTATATTCTTTACTCTTACCTTATGGAAAACCAAGATTCTAAATCGATCTATCAATTTGCAACACCTTCGGAAACTGACCTTTTACCATGGGAGTCATCACAGCCTATCCAAACATCCTAGTATAGGTTAAGTTCCAGGTTGATTGCCATGATTCAAAACCTATCTTTTTCAGGAAAGGAAGACGAAAACTCTTACCTTCATATTAGTGATTTTGAGCAAACATGTGATTGTCTTTGCATTGAAGGCATTTCTTATAAAACATTACGTTGGAAGGTTTTCCTTTTTCTTTAAGGGGAGAAGCTAGACAATGGTATAGTCAGAAGGTAAGTCAACAACGAGGTGAATGGAGAGTCTTACGAGCCAACTTTTGTCTAGATTTTTATTCCCTCGACCGTATCAGTGACCTTAGACTCGAAGTCCTATCTTTTAAACAAAAAGATAATGAAACTTTGGGAAAATCCTGGAAACGTTTTTCTGATATTTTAGAATCTGGTCCAAACCTTAATCTTGAAGACCCTGTTCTTTTATTTCACTTTTTTTGAGGTCTTCAGAAAGATCATAAACAAATTCTACATACAATGTCTAGAGGATCATTCTTTCGCTTCCCTACTGATAATGCTAGAGCGATCCTAGATAGAATGCTAGAAGCTGAGATGGATAATACCCTTCATGATGAAACCCACGAAGTTGAAGTAGACACTTTGCCAAATTCTCCATCTACTTTAGCTATCCCAAGTTGTGAGCCACAAAAGGAAGAAATTCCACCACCTGATTTCATGCTGGATATAGAATCTGATCTTTTTGCCGATTTTGGAAGCATTTCAAACTACCATTCTATAGATAGACCCCAAAACGGCCATTTTAGCATTTGTTTGCCAACTGAACATCAATTGAGAGAGCTTATCGCAGTCATGAGTAGCGAATGGTTGGAGGAGTCACAGCTTTCCTCTGATGTGATCCGTTTGGACACACCTCCTATAACTATACGATGTGCTTATAATTCTGATCAATTAGATGCTCTCTATAATCCTGTTGTGGGGATCAACATCATGTCTGAATCTTTTGGACGGTTAGTCCCTAGGCTTGGAATTATTAATGTCCTACCCTTAATGGTAGAAGGCTCCATGGTTCATTTGAACTTTTATATCTTTGATACATGGGACTTCGACCTGTTGATACGACAACCTTTTAGAAGACTCCTTTATGAAGGTCATACTTGAAAGCTACACATTTATTTTGCAAAAGATTTTAAATTTCCAATAACGATTTCTCACTCCTTAAATAATAAGACTGAGTCATATCTTTTGCCCGATCCTATGGAGGAGGTAAAGGCTGCATCTCTAGAGCTTTTAGATGAACCAAACTTAGAAGAAGAAGTTCCTTTCTTCACAGAAGAAGAGGCTGAACCTTCTGAACGTGAACCCTTAGATGAGTTTGCAGAAACGCCTAAAGCTCCCATAGAGCTTAAAACTTTACCACCCGGTCTGACCTATGCTTTCCTAAACAATAATCCAGAGTTCCCTGTAATCATTGTTGACGGTCCTTAAGTATCAAGTTTAATTATCAAATAAGTAAAGAAAAGGATCCAAATAAAATCCACATCCAGACTTAGGGTTTTATCTGACAGAATTCCACGAGTTTTGGTGTTTGTCTATTTCTGCAGGCGGTTATCAGGAAATACGGAAGAAAGGCCCACACGTCAGGATTACGTAAAGATATTAACGTGCTGCGCAATTATCTTACATCTAGAAGACTCCAGAAGCCACGAGACCGAAGCGGAGGCGAAACGGGGCCAGAGGCAGGGCGCCCGCCCTGTCCTACTGGGCGCCCGCCCCCTGTTGGAGTCCAAACAGGACTCTGCTTTGCAGGAAGTCTCCACCGACCTAAAGGATGAATCTAAACCATACAATCTATGTCGGTTTGATCCAAGGGCCCATATTCACTTGAAGGGACTATAAAACCAGACCCCCTGGCCCCTGGAGGAGAGAGCCTCTCAACCCTAATTCATTGTTCCATCAAGGGAGAAGAAGCCTCTGATCAAGATTAGAGCCACCACATCAATTAGATATCTAGATTAGCATAGCTACATAGGATTAGAACTAGAAGGAGTCAATCTTCGATTGGTTTCCGGATCTGTCAAGAGGATTCTTGGTAATTCTCTAATTGTGTTTCTAATTGCTTTCTAATTATCTTTGTTCTTCAATATTATGAATATGACTTTGTTCTACTTCAATATATTGCTTATGACTTTGCTCTACTTGCTTATATTCAAGATTATATTGTTCTTAGTTTATCATAGTTATGTACTTGGCTTAGTGAGATACGATCTATATACATGCTTAGGATCGTATAGCGTTTATCCATCGGATCCATGGGTAAATGATAGATATTGTGTAGTCGTGGTGCTTATACCGTATTTATCAGCAATTGTACCCAATATGCCAGATCGTGGGGTGGTTCGTGATAGTGACAGCTTCATTGATTCTTATATAGTCCCCCTCTCGTGTATTGGGCTGGCAGAGCAACATTATTACAGGGGAGTGATTGCTATGTTTCTCATATTCCTTGCTAATATCACTATGCATGGGCGTAGTCTTGTCTCGCAATGATTGCTAAGTATGCTTGCACTAACTATGATAATGCTAGACTATATAGTTAAGAATAACTTAGGGAATATTCTTGTAGTTCGTTCTAATACCATGCTAATGACTTTCTAGAGTATCTAATTGAGGTGCTTATCATATTTATTATGTGGCTAGATCAGATTAGTTATCCTTGTCACTATTATTATTTCATACATCTTTTATGTGACACTTATCCCTGTATGAAGAGTTAGATATAATGTTCTCAATTATACATGCAATGATAGATGCTCAATCTCATATTCTATTCTGTAATCATTAGTGATGATTTCTAATCCCTTCCCAGTGGTAAAAATATAAATAACGATACCTGGAATACTTCCCGGTTAAAATGCTGCATCGGTATTAATCTGTGCGCTTGCAGATCCCATTCATTATTTATTTAGAAGAGCAATTGCATATTTCAATAACGCGTCTCTCATGTCATGCTGGGGATGACAACTTGGCTTAAGTGGTGTGAGGGATAGGTTTGGCATTTTTGGCACCGTTGCTAGATTTAGAACTTAGTCTACTTTTGGTAATGATGTTAAGAATACCTAACAAGCATTTTTGGCGCCGTTGCCGGGGAAGGTTGATTACTAATCGGGAATGGAATAAAAGATTTTGAGTTATCATTCGCATCACTAATATGATTGAGCTTATCTATTCTCTCATACAGTTTTACCCCGATATTTTTCTATTATATCTTATGCAGGGGAATGTATGAATAGAAGACATCTTCCAGGAAATTTTGTTGACAATCCCGAAGCATTATTCAAGAAGACGAGAGCAAAGCTCAAGAAAAGATCATCAACACTTCAGCAAGAAGCTTCATCCAATCAAGAAGATCACCGGAACTTGTCTTCAGAGTTCGAAGCCATGGCGAACAAATCAATCCGTGAGTTTTCAGCTCCCACTACGGACAACATCCGCACTGGACCTGCTGCAAAGATCGATGGCAACTTTGAGCTCAAGCCTGGACTTATCAACATGGTGCAATCCAACCAGTTCTGTGGGAAGGCACACGAAGATGCTAGTGCTCATTTACAACACTTCCTGGAGATTTGCAACACATTCACCATAGCAGGAGTTTCCAAAGACGCTATACTACTTCGCCTCTTCCCATTCTCACTGTTAGGAAGAGCGAAGCAGTGGTTCTACGCTACAAAGGAGAAGAATACTACGTGGGCACTCTGCGCAACAAACTTCCTGGCTAAGTTCTTTCCCATGGGCAAGACCAATGCTCTCCGTGGGAAGATTACAAGTTTTCAGCAACAAAATGATGAATCTGTTCCAGAAGCATGGGAGCGCTTTCAAGACTACATCCTAGAATGTCCCCATCATGGAATGGAGAGTTGGCTATTGATGCAGACATTCTATCATGGGCTCAGCAACAGTGTCCGAGAGACCATGGATGCTGCAGCTGGAGGAGCATTCTTATCACTTACTATACCACAAGCCACAGCTCTTGTGGAGAAGATGGCGTCCAACCAAAGCTGGAATGAAGAGAGGAGCCAGACACGCAAGAGAGGTGGAGGTATGCATCAGCTGAAGGAGGTAGACATGTTGTCTGCAAAGCTAGACCTGCTCATGAAGAAGCTCGACGATAGAGCTGGAGACAAGAAAGAAGTTATGCACATCTATGACTCTCACATGACTTGTGAGGAGTGTGGAGACACTGGACACTCAGGCAACCACTGCCCTGAGATACTTGAGGATGTGAACTACATCAACAACAACAACAACAACTACTACAACCGTCCTCAACAAAATCAAGGTTTGAATCAACAGAGGCCTAACTACTCAGGTAATTATCAAGGTAACAATTCTTACAATAATAATAATAATTTTCCACCTTTGAGAGAGTTAGTCTCTAATCAAGGAAAGCTAATGGATAATCTATCTAAGAAATTGGCATCTAATGATAAAATGCTAGAAAATATAAATAATAGAATGGATAATTTCTCTACTGCCATCAAGAATCAAATTAGCTTTAATAAAATGATTGAATCTCAGTTAAATCAAATAGCTGCTGCTGTTCCTACTACTAACCCCGGTATACCATCACAACCGGAAGGATTAGAATCTGCAAATCTTGTAGACATGTTTGATGCAGGTAATTGGAGTAACTCCGTCAATGAATTCTCTACTGACCTTCTGCCGGTCAAGAGAGGCGATCCAGGACGCCCCGTCATCCCGATCTCCATCGGCATGGTGGATGTTCCAGAAGCACTCTGTGACTTTGGCTCCAGCGTCAACATTATACCCAGGGTACTCTATGAAAAATTCTTTATATATCCTTTATTAGAAACAACCATGTGTTTGCAGTTTGCAGATCAGACGATAACATTTCCAAAAGGAATAGTGAGGAACCTTTGTGTCCGAGTTGGTACCTTATATGCCCCAACAGACTTCGTAGTGGTAGAGACCGGAAATGATCAGAGAGCACCTATCATCCTAGGGAGGCCATTCTTGAACACCACGGGAGCTATCATCTACGCCAGTGCTGCCAAGATCAGTTTCTACGTCAAAGGGAAGAAGGAGACATTTTTCTTCAAGAACAAGACTACACAAATTCCAGATCAACCCAGACGTCAATCAAGGAAGAGGACCAACAGGAGAAACAGGAACAAGCAAGTGTGGACCGAGTCAGCTAAGATGGTCACTATAGTTCATGGAGGCCAAGATCATCAACTTAAGTCACCGTTTTTGACCAAGAAAGACGACCCAGGAATGCCAAGCATTTACTGCTCCATAAATGGATACAACTTCTACAAGACGATTTGCGACACTGGATCGGGCGTCAACATAATGGCCGCAGTCACCTATCGGCTCTTGTTCGGGACCATGCCACTAAGACCAACATACATTCAGCTCCAGACGGCAGATCAGACATTTCGAGAAGTTTAAGGAATAGTATCTGATGTCCCAGTCAAAATAGACGATCACTTTGTCTACACAGACTTTCAAGTTGTTGACATGGGAGAAGACGAGTATGATCCACCCATCATCCTTGGAAGACCGTTCCTCAGCACCGTTAAAGCGATTATCTACATTGGAACCGGAGAAGTCAATATGCACTTCCCCTCAGAGAAGGTACGCCGTTATTTTCCTGACCCTAACTATATCGTTGAAGAATCTAAGCAGGTCAGAAAGAGACGCAATCGCAACCAGAGGAGGCAGATCATCAAGGACGGATGGGCAGACTATGAAGGAGAAGTTGTAAGATCAGAAGACGTAGAGTTTAAACAGAATTATCCCGAGGAGATTGAAGCACCAAGTCAGGTGTGGAAAATGAAGATAACTATACAAGAAGAGGAGACGCTGCCGGAAGTACCGACTACGCCACCCAACGAACCTCAGGACGATTAAGAAATTGGAGAGTCCCGTTCGGAGGACTTAAAAACACCGAACGCCTTGCCAAGAGGTAAACTTGGTAGTTATCTTTTCCCTTTCAATTATTTAAAATAGTTTACTTAGTTAATCATGTTCGTATTATCCTAAAAAGAAAATAAAAATGTGAAAAAACAGTAAGCCCCATGTGAGTATACGAGTGGCATAAAACCCATAAGTACATTCACTGTGGTGGCATAAAAATAAAATAAATATTTTTTCTGCTTTATAAAACAAAAATATAAAAACAGGGAGTAATATTTATCAAGGAGTCTCAAGATAATAAAGGATAGATATTTAATGCTAACACTTAATTAGTTCCACAAGCTTTGTTGTCTATTTGAGCTCCACAAAATTTAAGAATCAAGAAGACTAGCAGACGGAGGACATTCCAATCGCTGTCAGAATGCTGCTGACTTTCAAATACACCTCTGCCACCTGTTAGCTACATCAAGAGAAATTACGTCAAAATTCAGCTTGGGGGAGAGCACCCCCATTTATCCCGATAAGTATTTCTATCTATCTTTATACTTATATTATTTTAGAATATTAAAATACACATAAACTATGGGAAAACCAAATAAAGATTTTATGCTTATATATATATCTTTTGCTTAGTGTGTTTAATAAATAAATAAAGTGGCTATGCTAATCTGTATCTAAATAAATTTAAGCATGGATATGATAAATAGTTGCTCTGCCTAATTTGCAAATTTTAAGTTCTCTCTCAAGTTTAGATATAACTGTTATAATTTAAAGCTTGCTCTAGACCTAAACTTGTGGGATGAAAACTTGATCTGAAGTTTAAGTTGTTAACGGATAAGATATGGGAAGGCTGAGCTGCTGTTTATCTGTTCCTAGAGATGCTAGAATTCTGGAGAATTTTATCTTGAAAATATTTAAAATGTTGCATGATGAGTTCCTGTATGATGAGAGTTTAAATTCCTACCACAGCCATATATACATGCTTGCTAGACTTTGAGCCACACATTTACTATTTACTGCTTATGAGCATTGAGTGTGGTCAAGCTGTGTAGACCCTTAGGAGCTTGTCATGTGGTTAAATCAAGATTTCACTTGCACGTTCACTCATATATGCTACTTCTACTCTGGAAGTACCATCCACATATATCCATCCATTCCATCTCCAGAACCACCTGAAAATATTCTACTCCTAATCCGGGAGAGAATAACCAAAAATATTTCTGTTTTCCCCTTGTGAAATAAATGCTCAAGTTATCTTGTTGCTACCACTTGCTATATTATCTCAAGAGATGAATGCTCTAAAAAAAGGGGGAATAATACGAGGAAATAAAAAGGAGCAAGTGCTCGGAACCTCGAAAGAAAAGAAAAAGTGAGACGAGAGGTAAAAATGGACAAGTGTCCGACAGTAGAATTAGGGGTGCAAGATACCCACCTGAGAGACAAGAAAAATAAGAGCATCTCATTCTCCTCATAAAGTTTCAAAATCAAGGAAGGTATGTATCCCCTCAAAGAGCAAAAGTAGAATTAGACTTCCATCACCATTGTTTTCACCATTGTTTTCACCATTGTTATCACCATCATCACCATATACCATTCATTCGCCACACATGCACATCTTGATTAAACTTATTGGCTTGTTTCTTTGGATCCATGGTTTGACTATGCAATAAATGTCTTGTAAGTATGTATACTTTATCTCCCACCTATGAGCTCCAGATATTAAAGCCTTACTAGAGTAGGGTGAGAGAGAAGGCAATGTCACTATGCCTCATACCACAAATACCACATATCTTGAGAGAAGGCATATACCATCACTGCCTTGGTAAGGATCCAAAAATACCACAAAAGAGAGACCTGAGAGAATCATACAAGGAATCTCTGAGTTTTATTTGAAAATCTGCAAAAACCCCAGAGCTATAGCTGATCAAGAATAAGAGACATGGCACTTGGCTAGACTGTTCTATCTTTTAACCACTCAAGACAGAAGTGACAGTTACAAGTCCCATGGTGGAGGTAAAGTAAGTAAGTTTTAAGTCTTGACAGTTTACTCTAACTCAGAGATGAGATCTTATTTAAAAGCATGTGTACCGTCAAAATTTTTAAAAAGATATTGCAACAACTTATGATCCATAGTTAAGTCTATCCTTGCTCAGGGACGAGCAAGAGGTAAGCTTGGGGAGTTTGTTGACGGTCCTTAAGTATCAAATTTAATTATCAAATAAGTAAAGAAAAGGATCCAAATAAAATCCACATCCAGACTTAGGGTTTTATCTGACAGAATTCCATGAGTTTTGGTGTTTGTCTATTTCTGCAGGGGGTTATCAGGAAATACGGAAGAAAGGCCCACATGTCAGGATTACGTAAAGATATTAACGTGTTGCGCAATTATCTTACATCTAGAAGACTCCAGAAGCCACGAGACCGAAGCGGAGGCGAAACGGGGCCAGAGGCAGGGCGCCCGCCCTGTCCTACTGGGCGCCCGCCCCCTGTTGGAGTCCAAACAGGACTCTGCTTTGCGGGAAGTCTCCACCGACCTAAAGGATGAATCTAAACCATACAATCTATGTCGGTTTGATCCAAGGGCCCATATTCACTTGAAGGGACTATAAAACCAGACCCCCTGGCCCCTGGAGGAGAGAGCCTCTCAACCCTAATTCATTGTTCCATCAAGGGAGAAGAAGCCTCTGATCAAGATTAGAGCCACCACATCAATTAGATATCTAGATTAGCATAGCTACATAGGATTAGAACTAGAAGGAGTCAATCTTCGATTGGTTTCCGGATCTGTCAAGAGGATTCTTGGTAATTCTCTAATAGTGTTTCTAATTGCTTTCTAATTATCTTTGTTCTTCAATATTATGAATATGACTTTGTTCTACTTCAATATATTGCTTATGACTTTGCTCTACTTGCTTATATTCAAGATTATATTGTTCTTAGTTTATCATAGTTATGTACTTGGCTTAGTTAGATACAATCTATATACATGCTTAGGATCGTATAGCGTTTATCCATCGGATCCATGGGTAAATGATAGATATTGTGTAGTCGTGGTGCTTATACCGTATTTATCTGCGATTGTACCCAATATGCCAGATCGTGGGGTGGTTCGTGATAGTGACAGCTTCATTGATTCTTATATAGTCCCCCTCTCGTGTATTGGGCTGGCAGAGCAACATTATTACAGGGGAGTGATTGCTATGTTTCTCATATTCCTTGCAAATATCACTATGCATGGGCGTAGTCTTGTCTCGCAATGATTGCTAAGTATGCTTGCACTAACTATGATAATGCTAGACTATATAGTTAAGAATAACTTAGGGAATATTCTTGTAGTTCGTTCTAATACCATGCTAATGACTTTCTAGAGTATCTAATTGAGGTGCTTATCATATTTATTATGTGGCTAGATCAGATTAGTTATCCTTGTCACTATTATTATTTCATACATCTTTTATGTGACACTTATCCCTGTATGAAGAGTTAGATATAATGTTCTCAATTATACATGCAATGATAGATGCTCAATCTCATATTCTATTCTGTAATCATTAGTGATGATTTCTAATCCCTTCCCAGTGGTAAAAATATAAATAACGATACCTGGAATACTTCCCGGTTAAAATGCTGCATCGGTATTAATCTGTGCGCTTGCAGATCCCATTCATTATTTATTTAGAAGAGCAATTGCATATTTCAATACCGCGTCTCTCATGTCATGCTGGGGATGACAACTTGGCTTAAGTGGTGTGAGGGATAGGTTTGGCATTTTTGGCACCGTTGCTAGATTTAGAACTTAGTCTACTTTTGGTAATGATGTTAAGAATACCCAACAATCATTAGTGATAAACTCACTCAGGAGCAAACTCTGCGATTGATGACCATTCTTGAGAAACATCACTCAGTTTTCGGCTACTCACTCCAAGATCTTACAGGAATCAGTCCTATGATTTGTACCCACTGTATTCCGATAGATCCTTCTGTTTCACCTTCTCGAGAGCTCCAACGTAGACTAAACAACGCAATGAGAGAGGTAGTTAAAAAGGAAGTTATAAAGTTGCTGCATGCAGGGATTATATATCCTGTGCCGCATAGTGAGTGGGTGAGCCCAGTTCAAGTTGTGCCTAAAAAGGGATGCATGACTGTCGTTATGAATGAAAAGAACGAGATAATTCCGCAACGCACCGTCACAGGGTGGCGGATGTGCATAGACTATAGAAAACTGAACAAAGCCACGAAAAAGGATCATTTTCCTTTACCTTTCATAGATGAGAAGCTAGAGCGATTAGCGAACCATTCGTTCTTCTGTTTCTTAGATGGATATTCAGGGTATCACTAGATCCCGATCCATCCCGATGACCAAAGCAAAACCACTTTTACATGCCCATATGGAACTTATGCTTACCGTAGAATGTCTTTTGGGTTATGTAATGCACCAGCTTCTTTTCAAAGATGCATGATGTCTATATTTCCTGATATGATTGAAGAGATTATGGAAGTTTTCATGGATAATTTCTCTGTATATGGAAAAACTTTTGGTAGTTGTCTTGAACACTTAGACAAGGTTTTGCAAAGATGTGAAGAAAAGCACTTAGTCCTTAATTGGGAAAACATCATTTTATGGTTAGGGAAGGAATAGTGCTCGGACACCTAGTGTCTGAAAGAGGAATTGAGGTAGACAAAGCTAAAATTGAAGTAATTGAACAACTACCACCACCGGTGAATATAAAAGGAATTCGAAGCTTTCTTGGCCATGCTGGTTTCTATCGTAGATTCATAAAAAAATTTTCATTCATTGCTAGACCACTTACTGTTTTGCTAGCCAAGGATGCTCCTTTCGAATTTGATGATGCATGCCTAACATCTTTCAATTTATTAAAGAATGCGGTCATCTCTGCACCAATCATTCAACCCCCATATTGGTCGTTGCCTTTTGAAATTATGTGTGATGCTAGTGATTATGCTATGGGGGCAGTTTTGGGACAAACTAAAAATAAGAAGCATCATGCAGTTGCTTATGCCAGTAAAACTTTGATAGGAGCTCAACTTAATTATGCAACCACTGAAAAAGAGCTTCTGGCTGTTGTCTTTACCATTGATAAATTTAGATCTTATTTAGTTGGAGCTAAAATAATTGCTTACACTGATCATGCTGCACTAAAATATCTGCTCACTAAAAAGATGCTAAACCTCACCTGATTAGATGGATCTTATTACTTCAAGAATTTGACATGGAAATAAAAGATAAAAAGCGAATAGAAAATTCTGTTGCTGATCACTTGTCTAGAATGTATTTTAGGAATCCACAGGGAACCCCATCAATGATTCACTCCGGGACGACATGCTCTATGGGATTAACAGGTCTGACCCCTGGTATGCAGATATTGTTAATTTTATGATTTCAGGGTATGTACCACCAGGAGCAAACAAGAAGAAGCTTATTCAAGAAAGTTGTTCACATATATGGGATGAGCCATACCACTTCCGAGTATGCTCTGATGGCTTACTCAGGAGATGTGTAACCACCGAGGAAGGATGGAAGATCATCGATAGATGTCATTCATCACCATATGGAGGTCATTATGGAGCATTCCGTACACACTCAAAGATCTAGCAGTGTGGATTCTACTGGCCTACAATGTATGAAGACACAAAGCAATATATCAGAAGATGTGGGCCATGTCAAAGGCACAGAAACATAAACACAAGAGATGCCATACCACTCACCAACAACCTTTAGATTGAGCTCTTTGATGTCTGGGGAATAGACTACATGGGTCCGCTTCCCCCATCTAAGAAGTGTGAGTTCATCTTGGTGGCGGTTGACTACGTCTCCAATTGGATAGAGGCACTACCTTGCAAGCATGCCGACAACATCAGTTCAAAGAGGATGTTTGAAGAAGTTATATTTCCAAGATTTGGAGTTCCCAGAGTAGTGATAAGTGATGGAGGAGCACACTTCATCGACAAACGCTTCAAGCACTATTTATCAAAACATGGAATCCGCCACAACGTCGCTACTCCCTACCATCCTCAGACAAGTGGCCAAGCAGAGACTTCCAACAAGCAAATCAAGAATATTCCTGAGAAAACAGTCAATAAGATGGGAACGACATGGAAGGACAAGTTACCCGATGCACTCTGGGCATACCGGACAACATACAAGACCCCAATTGGAATGTCCCCATACCAATTGGTGTATGGGAAGACTTGCCACCTACCTGTTGAATTAGAGTTTAAAGCACACTAGGCCATAAGGAGATGGAATATGGACCTAGATGTCGCTGGAGATCATAGAAGAATGCAACTATCAGAATTGGAAGAATAGCGAGAGAAAGCATATCACAATTCAAAGATCTACAAAGAAAGAGTTAAAAGGTGGCATGGCAAGAGGATCAAGAAGAAGGAATTCACACCCGGATATAATGTATTACTTTTTAATTCCAGGGTGAAGCTTTTCGGGCATGGAAAACTCCGGAGTAAATGGGAAGGACCATTCAAGGTGATCAATTCATCATCTCACGGAGCTATCACACTTCAAAATGACGAAGTACGTTATTCAAGGTAAATTGTCAACGTCTTAAATTATTTTTAGAGCCCAATAAAGAATTATAAGAGATAGACGTGATCCATTTTTACCTTCCCATGGAGAATTAGAGCCCAACCTTTTTAATCTGACGTTTTAGGAACATGTATATATTTTTTGAAAAAAATTTGCATCTAGAAGCATGCTCGAGGAAGCGGGCCCACAACGGGGCCAGGCACAGGGCGGGCACCCTGATGATGAGGGCGGGCGCCCAGCCCCTACCTCCTCTCAGTCCCAATTTCCTCCATCGCGATAAACCCATTTATGGTAAAGTAAATAATCATACAGATGGAAAGTTTCACACGCATGGCGACGGGAGTAGCCCGAGCAATCCCTAGAGGCACTTTTTGACCCCTATATAAACAGACCCCTGACGTCAGTTTTCAAACACCAATTCATACAAGCCTTCTCTCCTTTTTCAACTAGAGCTTGCTTAGTTCCTCGCTGCTCCAATGGCCGAAGAGTTCCACGACGATTGGGAAGTCGTCCCCTTCGACCTCAACAAGAAGCCTAAGGAAGACCCCGACGCCTACGCTCTTATCTCGGCCAACACAGAGCGACAGCTAGCAGCCATGCCATCACGCCAGCGTAGCTCCACCCAATCCTACCATGCTCAACCAGTTCTCATCACACCACCACAACCCTTACTTCTCAAGAGACCGTCAGCCAAGAAGGAGGCCATCGTCAAGGTGCCAGCCGACATGAGGATCCTGCCACCCAGGCCCAATGAGCGGGTCGTTCGAGTCAAGACCAACCGGAGCGGCGAGATCAGCAGCGTCCGCTACACTACGGAGGAGGAGAGGCCTTACTTCGAGGGGCAGCCCCGAAGTACGCTCTCAATGCTCTTGAGACACCTCCTAAGCGCCGCAAGACTATAGCAGATATAGATGAGGACGTTCGTAGGCTAGACAAGGTCATCCTAGAGCGCCAGTCCTCGGTTAACTCTATCACTAGGCGGCTCTCTAACCAGAACACCGTTATACTAGGTCTTAGGCATGATTTTGTTAGTGCCAATAAGAAGATCATGGAGTTCGAGCGCCGCTAAGTTATCTAGATTAGATCTTGAGGCAGTGCATCTTAGTTATTTATCTTTAAATTCGGTTTAGATCTATTATTAGCTTCAGTTCATTACTAGTCATTTGTAATAAATGCTTCAAGATTAATAAAGATTATTATTATTATGTCTTGTGTGTCTCTACTTTATTTTTTATGCAAGAAAGCAGAAAACAAGTATGGGGGAGATCCCTCGACATGCCAACACACTTCGACTACACCACTCCACGATTCAGGTACATACTCTGCACATGTTATACATGCACATATATCTTGGTTCATGCAGAATATTGTCTCCGACATGATAAACTAACAAGATTAAAATGTTTCTAATCATGATTAATCTCACTCTGTGATATTTCCTGAAAACTTAAAATTATTAAAAATCATTTAAAAACCCTGTGTACTTAAGTCACTGTGGAATGTGAGATGGTAGAGTATGAGTATCTTATTCTTGATATCTTTGTTGCTTGGAGAATTTATTTCAAAATCTTCAAAAAATTCTAGCTACCATCCTCAATGTTTTATATGCCTGCTAAACCTGAAAATTAAATATTAATAATTATAAAAGCTATCTACTCTGTATTGAGTTTGTTCAAAATGAGTTAGACCCTTGTTGAGAGATTTATCATACTCTTAAGATCAAGACATTTTATTCAGAAAGATTCACTCTTCCGAAGTATTATTGCGTTAGAGGCATGAGCTATGCAAAAATATAAATATTTCGAGGAATTAACAAGGAGCAAGTGCTCGACAACCTAGCAGAAAAAATGGAAAAGCGTCCGACAGTAGAATTAGGGGTACCTCGGTATCCACCTGAAAAAAAAAAGAAAATAGAAAAAAGAAAATGTTAGCCCATGGTCCCTCTAATAAGCAATATGCCAGTAAGAGTTGACAAGTTTTTAATTTCTAAAGTCTTTGATCTAAGAGTATGGCATTCTTCTCCTCGGATCCCGTTTTGATCAGGCAATAAATGCAAGGAAATAATGCTTAAGAATTTCTGCACATTAAAACAGCCTTAGTGAGATATATAAAAGATAATGAGTGACCTGAGAGAACCTATGAGGATAAAGGTATGCTAAATTTCTTTTCAAAAATAAAAAAAAACTCCAAGTGACAGGATTGAGAAGAAAGGACATCTACTCTTGACCACATATTTGCCTGACTATGGTACACAGTGAATTTTTACAACACCCTGCAGTTATGAAGAGAATTTTTTACAATGTTTTACCTCAGATATCTTTCTTAACCATCCTTTTCTCGAGGACAAGTAAAAGCCTAAGTATGGGGGTGTTTGTTGACGGTTCTTAAGTATCAATTTTAATTATGAAATAAACAAGGAAAAGGACCAATATACAAACAACACCTAGAATTAGGGTTTGATATGACAGAATTCCATGAGTTTTGTTGTTTATCTATTTCTGCAGGGTTTATCAGAAAATATGGAAGAAAGGCCCACACGTCGGGTTTAAATAGAGATATTAACGTGCCGTGCAATTTTTTGTCATCTAGAAGACTCCAGAAGCCACGGGAACGAACGGGAAGGCGATCGGGCACGGGGGCAGGGCGCCCGCCCTCCCCTCTTGGGCTCCCGCCCACCTCTGGTGGCCAATCACGTTCATCCTCGCCGATTATGCTCCACCGACCTAAAGGATCAAGGAGAACCGTTCAATTAATGTTGTTTTGATCCGGCGGCCCAGATTCATTTGAAAAGAGTATATAAGCAAGGCCCCCTGGCCCCTGGAGGAGAGAATCCAATTATTCGTTAGCATATTCTAGAGAGGATTCAGAGAGAGAGGTTGCTTAGGGTTCCCACCTCATAGGGCGTAGCATCCAATGTGAGAGTAGACTTAGTTCTACTAGATTGAGAGAGATAGAGTGGAGGTGTAGATCGGAGGAAGCCCGGCCTGTCGGTGTCTACTCCGAGGTTGTACCTGCAGGATCAAGTCTCCTAACCCGAGTCTTGCTCCTAGGATTCTTCAATATTTCGACTTCTAAATTCTAGTAAGTTCTTTGTTTTATTGTTCTTTGGTTTATGAGATTACTTTGATCTCTTCGCGTAGAGTTTAGAGTAATCATCTTTAGCATAAACGTGGTGTTTGGGCTAGGATACTCATATATATCCCCTGACTAGCAGGACCATGGTAGTAGCGAGAAACTGACATTTCTGAGTTACCTTTGTAGCCCATATCCCCTTAGCAGGATCGATAGGGTTTATATGTGCGGGTCGAACATCCTCTGTGGTGTCTAGATTCCGTGAGTCTCTCCAACAGAACAGTAGATCATCCTTACCAAGGTTAAAACGAGAGTGCGGTTGTAGTATTCTCTATACATCACTCACATCGAGTCACATAGTTTGTAGCCTAAAGGTTAGTAGTAATAGACCTGGTTAGTCAGATGCACACTTTCTCCTAGTGGTAAAAATATAAATATGATACTCTGGATAACATACTGGGTGAAGTGCTCACCGATATCCGTGCGCTTGCGGATCATTTCCTGATTGCGTTACTAAATATCAACACCCACGTAGTATTCTTCTCCTTTGCAGCGTAGAACCACAGCTTCGCTCTCCCCAACAGTGAGAATGGGAAGAGGCGAAATAGTATAGCATCTCTTGTGACTCTTGATATGGTGAATGTGCTGCAAATCTCCAGGAAGTGTTGGAGATGAGCACTAGCATCTTCGTGTGCCTTCCCACAGAATTGGTTGGATTGCACCATGTTGATAAGTCTAGGCTTGAGCTCAAAGTTGCCGTCGATCTCTGCAGCAGGTCCAGTACGGATGTTGTCCGTAGTGGGAGCTGAGAACTCACGGATCGATTTGTTCGCCATGACTTCAAACTCTGAAGACAAGTTCTAGGTGAAACTTCGGTGATCTTCTTGATTGGATGAAGCTTCCTGCTGAAGTGTTGATGATCTCTTCTTGAGCTTGGCTCTTGTTTTTCTGAATAACGCTTCAGGATTATCAACAAAATTTCCTGGAAGATGTCTTCTATTCCTACATTACCCTGCATAAAATAAAATAGAAAAAATATCAGGGTAAAACTGTATGTGAGAATTGATAATCTCAATCATATTAGTGCTGCGAATGATGACTCAAAATTCCATATTCATTCCTAATTAGTAATCAATCTTCTGAAAGGTCCAAATGGCTAGAGGGGGGTGAATAGCCTATTTAAAATTCTACAAACTTTACTAAACAAGAGAGTTAGTAAAATAAGTGGTGAAGCTATTCTAGAACTAGCACAACTAAGCTATGCAAGCCACCTATACAAGTCAAGCAAGAAGGCTAAACACTAAAACACAACAACTCTATAATAACAAGAACTAAGCTACACAAGCTAAACTAACAAGGTAGGCAAGTAAGTAAAGAGAGGAGAGTGATTGTTATACTGACGTTGTAGAGAAGAGATATATCCAATCAATCACGTACACAATCACAAGAGAGACCTCGGCAAGAGATGACACAAGATTTTTTACCGAGGTTCACTTGCTTCCCGACAAGCTACTCCTCGTTGTGGCGATACACCCACTTGATGGATCATGAGCTAATTGGCAATCCAAAGCAAACCCTCAGCGGGTGCCGCACATCCACTCACAAGATGGGAATCATCCAAGCCAAGAGCAGTCCACTAGAGTAGCCAATTGCGATCTCCCGCAGGGAAGGCTCAAGAACCCCTCACAAATCACTTGGTGAGGCTCGAAACAATCTTCAATCACGAGCTCAACACCACCGCTGCTCCAAGCCGTCTAGGGCGTCGGGAAACACCCAAGAGTAACAAGAAATCCGCAGCAAACTCAAGAATCAAGTGCCACTAAATGGAACTCTCAAAGCAATGCACTTGAATCTCACTCAATCTCACTATGATTAGCAATCAAGCAAGGAGATGCGTGGAGGGAGTGTTCTCTAGCTCAATGTATGCCTCAAGTAATCAAATATGCAAGAGAGAGCCTCCCAAAGCCGGGCACCCATGACAATAGAGACGGTTGCTACAATAGCAAGCCGTGTTGATAGCTTCACTCCAAAATGAATGGCTAACATTGTATTCACTAAGCATTGATCTAGCCATATCAATCAAAGTTCTATTCTTTCTTTCAACTACACCATTGGATTGAGGAGTGTATGTTGGAGAGAATTGATGTCCAATGCCAAGATCATCACACAATTCCTCAATTCTTGTGTTCTTGAATCCACTACCATTGTCACTTGTAATCTTCTTGATAGTGGTTTCAAACTCATTTTGCACCCTCTTGACAAAAGACTTGAATAGATCACAAACATCACTCTTGTCATAGAGGAAGAACACCCAAGTGTATCTAGTGTAGTCATCAACTATCACAAAGCCATACTTGTTGCCACCAATGCTAGTGTATGTTGTTGGCCCAAATAAATCCATGTGCAATAGCTCAAATGCCTTTGATGTGCTCATTTCACTTTTCTTAGGATGTGCATTTCCAACTTGCTTTCCGGGTTGACAAGCACTACATGGTTTATCCTTCTCAAAAGTGACATCCTTCAAGCCTCTAACTAAGTCATGCCTCAAAAGTTTCTTCAATTGTTTCATTCCAATATGACCAAGCATTCTATGCCACAACCAACCCAAACTTGATTTGCTAATTAGGCATGATGTCAATTAAGTGTCACTATCATTGAAATCAACCAAGTATAAGCTACCATGCCTAAATCCTTTGAATATCAAGTTTGATCCATCAACACTAATCACCTCAACATCATCACTACCAAAGATGCACTTGAAACCAAGGTCGCAAAGTTGTGCAATTGACAAGAGATTGAAATCAAGGCTCTAAACTAGCAACACATTTGATATACTCATGTCATTTGAGATAGGAATTTTACCAAGTCCCTTGACCTTGCCTTTCTTGTTGTTGCCGAAGGTGATTGAATCAAAGCCACCATTTTGACTAGTATCAATTGATTTGAACATACAAGACTCTCCGGTCATATGTTGAGTGCACCCACTATCAAGCACCCAATGCCTTCCTCTGGCTTTGTAATTGACCTACAAGAAAAGATCAATTCTTTTTAGGTACCCAAACTTGATTGGGTCCTCCAAGGTTAGCAACTAAGCTCTTTGGTACCCAAATGGCTTTCTTCTTTGAGCCCATCCATGGTGCACCAATGAACTTAGCATGAACACCTTTTGTATCCTTGGTAAGCACATAGAAGGAATTAATCTTAATTGAGGATACATAAGCTTTGGGTTTCTTCTTCATGCATTGTTGCTCTATGTGACCAACTTGCTTGCAAGCTTTGCAATACCGGCCATTGTTCTTCACAAAGCTAGTCTTGTGAGGAGCAAAGGCGGCCTTTCCTTTCTTGGGGTTATAGCCCAATCCCTCTTTGTAGAGAGAAGCTCTTTGGCTACCCAAGCACATAAGCAAGCGTTCCTCACCACCATAAGCCTTGGCTAAGGTGTAATTGAGCTCTTTCACCTCCTTCTTGAGAATTTCATTCTCACCTTTTAGTGTGGTCTCACATGTGAAACCATCACTACTAGATGAGGATGATGTAGATGTCCTACATGAAGGGTTAGTAGAAGCAACAACAATAGGCTTACTTAAGATATCACATGTTAGGCCTATGTTGCAAGTTTTAGCTTTCTCAATTTTAGTTGGCTCATTTTCACATTTGTTAACTAGAGAGGAATGAGCTTCTTCAAGCTTAGTGTGAGCCTTTTGAAGCTTCTTATGGTCTTCCATTAGACTCTCATAAGATGCTCTAAGTTCATCAAGTTCTTGCTCAAGTGTTTTCTTATCCTTAAGGAAGGCCTTGCACTCCTTTCTAGTTTCTTTATAGTGATGAGTGCAATCTTCTAGCATAGTGATTAGTTCATCTTTAGTTGGTTCATCATCATCACTATCACTATCACTATCATGGTCACTCTCATCATCGGATGATACCTTAGTGGCCTTAGCCATGAAGCATGATGGAGTGTCAAAGATGGAGCTCTTTCCTTGAATTGAAATGCTAGCATGCCCCTTCTTCTTGTTGCTCTCATCATCACTTGAGGAGTCATCACTATCCCAAGTTGCAACATGGGCATCACCCTTCTTCTTGTTTGAGCCTTCCTTCTTTTCTTGCTTCTTCTTTTGCTTCTTTCTTTCCTTCTTGATAGCATCTTCATCATCACTATCATAAGGACATTTGGCAATGAGATGGTCCTTGCTATGGCATCTAAAGCACCTCATGGAATGGTCATTCTTCTTTGAGGAACTCTTCTTCCTTCTTGCCCGATAGCCTTTCTTCTTCATAAACTTGCCAAATCTCTTGACAAGAAGAGCCATCTCCTCATCTTCATCACTATGACAAGAGCTTGCTTCTTCTTCACTTGATGATTCTTGCTTGGCTTTGCCCTTAGATGTGGAGGCCTTGAATGCCACACTTTTCTTCTTCTCATCATCTTTCTTCTCACCATCCTTCTTCTTCTTCTTGATCAACTAATCATTTTCATCATCTTGTATATAGGCATCATCGGTCATCACCTCTTGAAAGACTTGTTGGGGAGTTGATTCCCTAAGACTTGTCTTGACTAGTACGGTGATCAATGTGTCAAATCTCTTGGGCAAGCTTCTCAAGAACTTCATAGAGAATTGACTATCCTTCACTTCTTCCCCAAGTTCCTTGAGCTCATTCACAATGACTTGCTACCGGTGAAAGATCTCCGGCGCACTTTCATTTTTTGCATCTTGAAGCTTGATAACTTCTCTTGGAGGATGTAAGCTTTGGCGGTCTTAGTACATTTGGTGCCTTCAAATGTTTCTTCTAGTTTTGCCCATGCATCATGAGCAACCTCAATGTTCTTGATTTGCTCAAAGGTCTTGTCATCAAGAGCTTCATGAAGAGCACTAATTGCGATGTCATTGCATTGAAGCTTCTTTTCTTCATCCGGTGTTGGTGCATTCTCATTTGCAACCTCAAACTTCGTTTCAGTCACCTTCCAAACTTCTCTATTGATTGACTTGAGATGGGCGGTCATCTTGACCTTCCAATAAGCATAATTTGTGCCATCAAAGTATGGTGCCTTCTTAGTGTTGTTGATATGCAAACTAAGAGCCATTTCTTCACCGTAGGTTGTTAAGCCTCAAATAAACGGTGCCTCGGCTCTGATACCACTTGAAAGGTCCAAATGGCTAGTGGGTTGTGAATAGCCTATTTAAAATTCTACAAACTTTACTAAACAAGAGAGTTAGAAAAATAAGTGGCGAAGCTATTCTAGCACTAGCACAACTAAGCTATGCAAGCCACCTATACAAGTCTAGCAAGAAGGCTAAACACTAAAACACAACAACTATATACTAACAAGAACTAAGCTACACAAGGTAAACTAACAAGGTAGGCAAGTAAGTAAAGAGAGGAGAGTGATTGTTATACCGACGTTGTAGAGAACAGATATATCCGATCAATCACGTACACAATCACAAGAGAGACCTCGGCAAGAGATGACACAAGATTTTTTACCGAGGTTCACTTGCTTCCCGGCAAGCTACTCCTCGTTGTGGCGATACACCCACTTGATGGATCACAAGTTTATTAGCAATCCAAAGCCAAACCCTTAGCGGGTGCCGCACATCCACTCACAAGATGAGGATCCTCCAAGCCACGAGCAGTCCACTAGAGTAGGCAATTGCGATCTCCCGCGGGGAAGGCTCAAGAACCCCTCACAAATCACTTGGTGAGGCTCGAAACAATCTTCAATCATGAGCTCAACACCACCGCTGCTCCAAGCCGTCTAGGGCGTCGGGAAACACCCAAGAGTAACAAGAAATCCACAGCAAACTCAAGAATCAAGTGCCACTAAATGCAACTCTCAAAGCAATGTACTTGAATCTTACTCAATCTCACTAAGATTATCAATCAAGCAAGGAGATGAGTTGAGGGAGTGTTCTCTAGCTCAATGTGTGCCTCAAGTAATCAAATATGCAAGAGAGAGCCTCCCAAAGCTGGCCACGTTCTATTTATAAGCCCCTCAAAGAAACTAGCCGTTGGCTGTTTTCACTGGGCTGAAAACGGGGGCACCAGACGCTACTAAGTGAGCACCGGACCCTCGACTCCCTGCGTCCGGTGCACTGGAGTTGGCCATGTGTCCGTCCTGAATCTCGCGTGTCAGATCCTAACGGTCACCTGCGGATCACCGGATGCTCTGTAGGTCCACACCGGACGCGTCCGGTGCACACCGGACTCATGCGCAGAGAGTTCCTCAAACCTATGGGTCACCGGACGCTAAGCACCGGTAGCGTCCGGTGCTCACCGGACCCATGCGTAGAGAGGGTCGCAAAATGCCCGCACACCGGACGCTAACCACCGGACGCTCTTAGAGTGCGTCCGGTGCTCAACCCTAGCAGGGTCAAGCACACCGGACTCTGAGGCCAGCGTCCGGTGCCTCCGCAATCAGCGTCCGGTGAGTGTTTCTCAGTGAGAAAACACTCCCGCGACTTCTCCAAAATTCCCATCGGCGCAATAGAAAATATACACTTAACTTTCTCAAAGGCGCCGAATCTCGCAAAAGTAAAACCCTACGTTTATACCTTTGCCTTGGTAACTTTGCTCCTCGTCTATTACCATGATCTTCACTTCATGCTTCATTCCTTTGTGATCATGTGGCCACCTTTCCATGCCACCATGCACCTTCATCACATGTGTTGCTATGCCTAGCTATAATCACTTATACACAAGGCATTAGCAACTTGGTGTCATTTACCAAAACCAAACTTGGGCTTTCACCTTCCCCGGCAACGGCGCCAAAAATGCTTGTTGGGCATTCTTAACGTCACTACCAAAAGTAGACTTAATTTTCTAATTCTGATAACGGTGCCAAAAATGCCAAACCTATCCCTCATGCCACTTAAGCCAAGATGTCATCACCAGCATGACATAAGAGACGCGGTATTGAAATATGCAATTGCTCTTCTAAATAAATAATAAATAAGATCTGCAAGTGCACAGATTAATACCGATGTAGCATTTTAACCGGGAAGTATTCCAGGTATCGTTATTTATATTTTTACCATTGGGAAGGGATTGCTAAACATCAATGTTGATTATGGAATGAAATATAGAATTGAGTATCTATCATTGCATGTATAATTGAGAGCATTTATCTATCTCTTTCATACAGGGATAAATGTCACATAAAAGATATAGATAAAGTATGAATGGTGACAATGATAATTAATTTGATCAGCATAACTTAGCCACATATAATAATGATAAGCACATCAATAGATATTCTAGCAAGTCATTAGCATCTAATTAGGACGAACTACAATAATATTTCCTAAGTTATTCTTAACTATAAAGTCTAGCATATCATAGTTAGTGCAATTATACTTGGCAATCATTGCGAGACAGAACTACGCCCATGCATAGTGATATTATCAAGAAAGATGAGAAACATAGCAATCACTACCTTGTAATAATGTTGCTCTGCCAGCCCTATACACGAGAGGGGGACTATATAAGGATCAATGGAGCTGTCACTACCACGAACTACCCCGCGATCAGGCATATAGGGTACAATCACAGATAAATACGGTATAGGCACCATGCCTACACAATACTTATCATTTACCCACTGTACACATGGATAAACGCTATACGATCCTAAACATGTATATAATTCCAATCTAACTAAGCCAAGCATATAACTATGATAAACTAAGAATAATATAATTGCAAATATAAACAAGTAGAGCAAAGTCATAATCAATATATTGAAGTAGAACAAAGTCATATTCATAATATTGAAGAACAATGATGAACAATTAAAGAACAATAGAGAAATTACCAAGAATCCTCTTGACAGATCTAGAAACCAATCGAAGATTGACTCCTTCTAGTTCTAATCCTATGTAGCTATGCTAAACTATAGATCTATTGATGTGGTGGCTCTAGGGCTTGATCAGAGGCTTCTTCTCCCGAGGTGGATAATGAATTAGGGTTTCAGAGAGATAGAGGACCTCCTCTCTAGGGGCCAGGGGGTCTGCTTATATAGTCCTTCCAAAAGAATGTGGGCTGTCGGATCAAACCGACATTAATCGCACGGTTTTCCTTGATCCTTTAGGTCGGTGGAGCATGATCCACGAGGTTGGTTCTGATTGGCCCTCAGACCAGGGCGGGAGCCCTACCCCCGGGCCCGTTCGGTCTCCCGATCGTTCCCGTGGCTTCTGGACTCTTCTAGATGTTGGATAATTACACGGTACGTTAATATATCTATGTAAACCCGACGTGTGGGCCTTTCTTCCATAATTCCTGATAACCCCCTGCAGAAATAGACAAACACCAAAACTCGTGGAATTCTGTCAAATAAAACCCTAAGTCTGGATGTTGGTTGCATTTGGATCCTTTTCTTTGTTTATTTGCTGATTATATTTGTGTTGATGCAAAATCGATCTGCAAACACAAAGGGCTAATACCCGATTCAAACGTTAAGGCGTGCCAGCCGATTTGACCTTGCTATCGGCAAAGGTGATAATTCGAATACTTTAGTCCTGACAACAGCGATGCGCCCGGATGTCATGGCTAAGAGGTACTCACGCGGAACTCGAGAACACGCCGAGCTTAAGTCGACGAATTCCTAAGAACTCGTAATAAAAAGAAAAAAAGTATGACGAAGTCGTCGAAAAGTAGATGCTGGAATATGAGTAAAAACGTATGTTTGATTGATTTCTTGATAGATATCCTGATTACAAGGTCTTAGGGCTTATATTTATACCCTGCTCAAAGAGCTACGACCAGACACGATTAGAATTCGAATTCCAAATTACACGGAACCCGTATACAAAACGATATGAATAACATAAGGAAATAATAAAACCATCCTTCGTGACAAACCGAAACTCCTCCACATGACAACTGGCAGCTTCCGGACTCCTCCTTCGCGTCATCGGCAATCCCCTTGCCATAGTCATCGGCAGACCCTTTTACTTGGTCATCGGCACCATATTACTGTCTGAGGACTTAGTCACATTCAACCTTTCCCTCATCGGCAACCATCCTTACCAGCAACCCGCATCGTACTGCCACCCTGTCCTGCCATCCTGGACACGTGCCCAAAAATGGTGTCAACACATGCCCCCCAGTTTCGGAGTATAAAACTATTAATGCTCCGAAATTCTCTGCAGTAATGATGTCTCCTCCGCAATTAATGCTCCTAATCTGGTAACCATCAACCTCAACCTGGACACATCTGATCCTAATCCTCCGCAGATCCCTCGAAATCTCCAACTTCCTAAACGGGCATCTCTTTTAGTCGTACATCGGCAACAATACCGTTACAAAGATCTGCCGATGCTCTGCCCAGGAGATTCGCAAAAAACGGTTACTTCCCCTCTATCCGCCCATCGGCAGGACGACCGTTATAGAATATCACCGATGGATCGACCAGGAGATCGCGCACAGTAAAATATCTTTAGATAATGACCGCTTCCTGTCAAATCACCTGCACAATCCCTGGATTATCGTGCGAACAGTTACCATATCCACTTGAGTACCCTCGGGTTTCTCGGATGCGGCAAAGAAATAAGTCAGATTTGCCCTTGTCCATCTTGCCCTATAAATAGTTCCTTCTTGGGTACTCCTCCCCCATTACATCATTCTGCCATCCAACTTCACTTTTCCAGCGGCGGCGCCATTCTCAATCCTCAAGATCTCCGACAAGCATTCTTCTTCATCAACTCCGGCGTCTTCCAGCGTCCCCTTCACGACAAGATGGCCGTTGGCTTCGTCGTCCCTGAGGTCAGACTTCCATCTCATCTGCTGTACCTTTTTCCTGCATTCCTGTTCATCTGCGATTTACCTTACCGAATATTTTCCTTCTCCTTTTTCTTTGTATCTTTATTCCCCAAAACACTAGGAGTTATCCAACAAAATTGTCATTCCTACCGATCAACCACATCTTCAATGCCTCGGCCCTCTAGGGGATCCAGATCCAACCGACCTTATCAACGCAGAAACCAACAGGATTCCCTTTAGAGCTGAAAACTTTGCTCTAGATCTATGGAAGGACACCTTTCGCTCTTGGCCCAGCCCTACTGTAGGGTGGAAAGACTGGTTCTTGAGGGTCAGCAACTCTTATGAAGTTCAATGGGGTGAGAGGAAATTAGCTCAATGCATTAGGCTGTCCATTGCCGATATGCACAGGAACGAGTCATTGCTGATAGCTGCATCTTACTTTTGGTCAGACACTCTCAACGCTTTTGTTTTTGGCCACGGCCCTGCTTCTCCTACCCTTGCCGATGTAGCCATGCTTACTGGGTTAGACATATCTTCTGCCGATAGCACCCACTTTTTTGATACCGCCCCCAGTGCCAAAGTGGAGACTCGCGCTATCGGCGGCTGGTCAGGGTACATCCAGAAGTACCGCGGGAGAGGGCCTGTCACCATAAAGGAACAAACCACCTTTCTGAACATGTGGCTAGACAAGTTTGTATTCTGTGGTCGATCGGCAGGACCGACTTCTGTCTATCTATCGGCAGCAGAAAGACTGGCTAGCGGTGGTCAATTTCCTCTCGGTCGTTATTTGCTCGGCGCTGTTTATCACCTTCTTCATCAGGTAGTCCAGAAACTCCTGCTCGGCCAACCTATCGGCAACTTGGGAGGTCCTTGGTGGTTTATTAATATGTGGCTCAATCTGCACCTGCACAAGCGCCTCGATCTCAACTTGTTCTCTCAGCACTTCCCAAGAGATATAGCCGAGAACCATGTGTTGGGTGAAGAGGAATCGGCAACACGTGCCCCCCTGAACTTTGGCGAAGCTGTTATAGTTTTACCCGGTTCAGGGAACACTCCGGATCAGATCGGCCGATTCTTCGAGACGCTGTATGAGGGTCTGGCCAGAGATGAACGACCATGGCTGGCTTATGACGACCCAGATAGCATGCTCCCTCTGACCTTCAATCCGTTCGACGAAGCTCTTGATAGGGACAATGAGGTGATGATGGCAATCGTGACTCCCAGAGCCATACCAGTGAACTTCTTCGGTAGCACGAAAACCTCTCCCCAAACCTATGAATTTTATAATCCATCGGCATTAGCTCGCCAGCTAGCTTTCGGCCAATTGCCGATCGCACTTCCTTATGCCGATGTAATAAAGCCCAGAGAACCCATCGCTAACCTCCTCGAGTGGACTCGAGTAGCCCAGCTACCACCAAATGCCGATACAGATGTAGATCTGTCAGAATGGGTTCCAGCTGCCTTTATCACTCAAGCATACAAGCTATGGTGGGCAGAATGGAAGGAGAATCTATTCTGCAGATCGGCCCTCTCATACCGCGGCATGATCGACCCCGAATACGAAGTCCCTGATGACACTGTAAGTATTTTAAACCGATGTCTCATTTTCCAATACTATTCCCATCGGTAACTTACCCCTGTATTATTTTTGCAGATTGACAACACCCCCCCATCGGTTAGCAGGAGTGGCAAGCCGATCGACTTATTCCCATCAGGCCCGATCTCCTCAATCGGCCACAATGCTCCCACTCTGGCTTCCATCGTGCACCGGGGTGCGCGTCTCAAGAAAGTTACCACCAGGAAAACTCAGACATCACCAACGGTAACTGCTTCCACTCTGGCGCAAGCTTTCAAGGCAATCTGTTAAAACCCTTTTTTATTTATGCTGACTATCTTTATATCGGTTATCTGTGCTCATAAACTCTTTATCGTTATTGCAGCAAACTGGTGCATCGGCAAAAGCCAAACGCCAAGGTGCCGATCCCCCCCAGTCTAGCCAGCCAAAGAGGAAAGGCGTCCAAGGTGCTAAGACTGGAACAAAGCGTCAGAAAGTGGCAACTCCTCCTCCTCCTCCGGTGTCTCCAATCCCGGTGGAATCTTCCCCTTCTCCTCCAGAAGTCCAGGCACAGCAAGCACGATCTCCTCAATCAATACAGGAAGCACCACAGATGGAAGAACCTCAGCAAGAAGAACCTCAAACGGCAGGTACGTCAGCTGACGTAGGTGAACAAACAACTGGCCCGGCAGGTCCAGTTATATCATCGGCGGTTTCCTCAATTCAAACAACTGTTGTTCCTCCTCCGGGTAACATATCCCAACAATACTCCTACCGATAAACTTATTTTCATTTATTCTTATAATCCTTCCGTCTTCTTTCAGGTGATATC
>NC_012877.2:41853964-41862977 GCF_000003195.3 Sorghum bicolor
CCTTCGCTATTGATATCTTCGAAGAAGAGGCGAGGAAGCAAGCTCCTCTCGGGCAGTTGGAATTGTATCGGCAGAAACCAGAGCTAAGCTGGAGGAGCTATCGGCCATACTTCATCAGGACACAACTCAACTGGTCGACGATTCTGACCCAGCCAAGGCCCTGTTCAAGACTCTTAGAAGCCAAATTCCTGCCGATGCCGAAGAAGCACTCTTCCACGCTGCACATCTAGAAAGCCGCCAGCTACAGTACCAGAGAGCTACTCGACGCCTTGCCGACAGAGCTGCTCAAATCCAGCTCTCTGAGGAGATGATGAAAGAAAAACTCTTAGCCGATGAGAAACATAAGAACATCGGCATCTTAAAGTCCTCAGGTGATGCACTGAAGCAGAAAATGTCTGATCTATCGGCAAAAAGAGAAGCTCTGCTGGCTGAACTCAAGCAAGTAGAAGACGCTCTGTCACAAGCCCAGCAAGAAGATAGTCAACTGCCGGAGACCATCAAGCATCTTGAACAGGAACGAAACGTCCATGGTCGTAAAGCGCTGCAACTGAAGAGGAAGCTGAAGCCGATCGAAGGTTCTGCCGATGACGATATCAAAGAGATAGAGACAGCCAACCAGATTCGGCTGCGCGCCATATCCGCAATCCAAGCGCTGCTGAACATCTGAAGCTTTCATCGGCGACACACCTTTGTTTCTCCGCTTTTAGCTTTTAGTTTAGCCGATAAGACTGTTATCGGCATCTTTTGAAACATTAAGTCTGCCCTTGAACATTTAAATTCAGCCGATAGGAGTGTTATCGGCACTTAACTTTTTATGCATCGATCCATATGCTGGGGTAGTACTTCTTCAAATATTTGCCATTTAACGCTCTGGGAAATTCAACTCCTTCGAGAGTTTCTAGAATATAGGCATTACCAGGAGCTGAGCGTTTTATCCGATAAGGACCTTCCCAATTAGGAGACCACTTCCCAAACTTTGAACTTTTAGTCCCGACTGGCAAAATCAACTTCCATACCAAATCCCCATCGGCAAACTCCTTAGCCTTCACTTTTTTATCATACCATCTGGCAACTCTCTTCTTATTTTCTTCTATACTCATTAAAGCCTTTAACCGATGCCCTGCTAAATCATCTAACTCATCGGTCATCAAAGTGGCATAATCATCGGCAGCCAATTGATCTTGAAAAGATAATCGCCTAGATCCAGCCTTAATCTCCCAAGGCAAAACTGCATCATGTCCATACACCAATTGATAAGGTGACACCTTGGTTGATCCATGACAAGCCATCCGATAAGACCACAGTGCTTCATTTAACAATGTATGCCACCGCCTAGGATTTTCTTCAATCTTTCGTTTAATAAGCTTGATAATTCCCTTGTTAGACGCTTCGGCCTGCCCATTGGCTTGAGCATAGTAAGGAGAAGAATTCAACACTTTAATTCCCATACCGATTGCGAATTCATCGAACTCCCCCGACGTGAACATGGTGCCCTGATCGGTAGTAATCGTTTGGGGAATCCCAAATCGGTAAATAATATGCTCCTTCACAAAATCAATCATATTGGCCGATGTGACTTTCTTCAAAGGAATAGCTTCGACCCACTTGGTGAAATAGTCAGTGGCAACTAGAATGAATTTATGCCCTTTGCTAGATGGTGGATAAATCTGGCCGATCAGATCGATGGCCCACCCCCGGAACGGCCAAGGTTTTATTATAGGATTCATAGCCGATGCGGGTGCTCTCTGGATATTACCGAACTTTTGACAACCTTGACATCCCTTGAAATATTTAAAACAATCTTCAAGTATGGTTGGCCAAAAATATCCATTCCTTCGAATCATCCACTTCATCTTAAAAGCTGACTGATGCGCTCCACACACTCCTTCATGGATTTCTCCCATCAAACTTCTGACTTCATCATCACCCAAGCATCGGAGAAGAATTCCGTCGATAGTTCGATAATACAATTCATTTTCAAGGAGCACATACTTGGTTGCTTGAAATCGAACCCGTCTTTCAACCTTTTTGGATGGATCTTTTAGATAATCAATAATTTCTTCCCTCCAATCACCGGCACTGACTACCGATGTCGCATTAATCATTGGCTGATATCCCGAGGCATGCTGGGCTAACCGATTAGCGTCTTCATTATGCAATCGGGGAATATGCTCCAATCGGAAGTTCTTGAATTCCTTTAACAGTTGTATACTTCTCTCGAAATAGGTTATGAGAACTTCACTCCGGCATTCATAGCTTCTGGCCAATTGATTTATAACCAACATGGAATCTCCGAATACTTCAACAGCATCAGCACGAACTTCTCTTAACAACTCCAATCCCCTGATCAGAGCTTGATACTCAGCCTGATTATTTGTTGATGTAGCAACAATCGGCAAGGAAAATTCATACTTCCTCCCCTTAGGAGAAACTAATACAATGCCGATTCCTGCTCCCCGGTCACAGGTAGATCCATCAAAGAAGAGCGTCCAGGGTGCAATTTCCAAGGTTTCCACTAGACCGCAATGCTGAGTCACAAAATCGGCCATAACCTGCCCTTTGACCGCCTTAGCCGATTCGTAACGCAAATCGAACTCCGACAGCGCCAAAATCCATTTACCGATCCTACCACTCATAATCGGCATAGATAGCATGTATCGGACCACGTCATCTTTGCAAACAACAGCACATTCGGCCGACAACAGGTAATGTCTTAGCTTGATACATGAAAAATATAAGCATAAGCACAGCTTCTCAATGGCCGAATACCTGGTTTCAGCATCAATTAACCTCCTACTCAAATAATAAATTACCCTCTCTTTCCCTTTAAATTCTTGAACTAAAGCTGAACCGATAACCGATCCATCGGTAGATAAATATAATTTGAAGGGTTTCCCTTGTTGAGGTGGAACTAAAACTGGAGGGTTTACTAGATACCTTTTGATTTCATCTAGAGCCAACTGCTGTTCTTTTCCCCAAACAAACTCCTGATCGGCTTTCAATTTAAGAAGAGGACTGAAAGCACGAATTCTCCCAGATAAATTCGATATAAATCTTCTGATAAAATTCACTTTGCCGATCAAAGATTGGAGCTCGGTTTTATTGGTAGGGGCCACTATTTTATTGATAGCATCAATAGATCTTCGACTAATTTCAATACCCCTCTGATGTACCATGAAACCAAGAAACTGCCCTGCCGATACACCAAATGCACACTTGTTGGGATTCATCTTCAATCCATGCTTCCTTGTGCACTCCAACACTCTTCGTAAATCGGCAAGATGCTTTGAGAAATCTCCAGACTTGACCACCACATCATCAATATAAATTTCTTTGATCTTGCCGATGAACTCATGAAATATAAAATTCATAGCCCTTTGATAAGTAGCACCGGCATTCCTTAACCCAAAAGTCATGACTATCCATTCAAATAGTCCAACATGACCAGGACACCTGAATGCGGTTTTTGGAATATCCTCTTCTGCCATGAATATTTGATTGTAACCCGCATTACCATCCATGAAGCTGATGACCCGATGGCCAGCCGCAGCATCAACCAGTAGATCGGCGACAGGCATTGGGTATCCATCCATCGGCGTAGCTTTATTGAGATTCCTGAAATCAATGCACACCCGAAGCTTCCCGTTCTTCTTGTAAACCAGGACGACATTGGAAATCCATTCAGCATACCGACACTGCCGAATAAACTTAGCTTCAATAAGTTTAGTGATTTCGGCCTTAATATCAGGTAGAATGTTAGGATTACATCGGCGGGCTGGTTGCTGATGTGGCCGAAATCCAGACTTAATGGGTAACCGATGTTCAACAATTGATCGGTCTAAACCAGGCATCTCTGTATAATCCCAAGCAAAGCAATCTTTATATTCCTTTAACAAACTAGTTAATTGCCGTTTACACTCAGGATCTAGTTTAGCACTAATAAAAGTAGGCCTAGGCCTATCACCACTACCTATATCTACTTCTACCAAATCATCGGCCGATGTGAATCCCTGGCCTAATTTTCCATCATCGGTGAATCTATCCATTAAAAACCGTCGTCAGAACCGACTGCTTGGATCGGTGGAATCTCATAATCGGCAACTTTGAGAAAATCTTTCTCCCAAACTTCTCCTGAAATGCACCTAGTCTTTTCATAAGTATCCGCTTCTGCCGATGCGATAACATAAGAAGAATCCCCTGGGACGATCTCAATCTTGTCACCTACCCACTGAACCAAGCACTGATGCATTGTAGATGGGACACAACAATTGGCATGAATCCAATCTCTCCCCAATAATAAATTGTAGGCACCTTTTCCGCTGATCACGAAAAAGGTTGTCGGCAAGGTTTTGCTGCCGATGGTCAACTCCGCACATATCGCCCCCTTGACCGGAGACACGTTTCCCTCGAAGTCTTTGAGCATCATATCGGTCTTGGTCAAATCTTGATCCCCTTTCCCAAGCTTCCGATATACTGCATACGGCATAATATTAATAGCAGCCCCACCATCAACTAGGATCTTAGTCATTGGCTGCCCATCAACCCTTCCTTTGAGGAACAAAGCTTTAAGATGCTACCTCTCGTTATCGGCAGGTTTCTCAAAGATAGCCGTCATTGGATCCAGAGCCAACTGAGCTATCTGATCAGAAAATCCCAACTCATCGTCACTGGCCGGTGCAAGAAACTCCATCGGCAACATGAATACCATGTTGACGCCTGCCGATGGACCTTCTTTCTTAGTGTCTGACGGCTGCCGACTTCCAGAGTTCTCTCCTTTATTTAGCTCTTCCTGCCTTTCACATTGCAATCTCCTTTTCTGTGTCTTGGTTAATCCTTGAGGGCACCATGGAGGAAGTGGCCTTTGCCTTGCCGTCGGGCGTTGGTTCTCTCTTGACTCCATGCGATGCGTGTTAGTATCCCTGCAAAATATGAATTCATCGGGAACCCGCGCATCAGCCATTCTTTCAAGCTCCTCTTGGTTCCTGGGAAAATACTGGACACGGTCACCGAGCCGATCGTGAACGCTAAGCCTGCCCCCCAGCCGATCATGAACTGACGCCCTTCCTCTGATCGGCCCATTAAATCGTCGTTCATCATCATGATAACGCTGATCGTTCCTGTCGTACCGATCATAACCGTTGCATTCAGGGCAGTCTCTGACAGTAGGAAGCTTGATATTTTCCTCCCAACAATGGATGAAGAATGGGCAATTCCAATGATCCCTGTGCCGATTCCACTCCTGTCGGCGTCTCTCTTCTTCCCGTTGATAATCTTCCTGCTGGCGCCGGTACCGATCTTCCCGTTGTTGCCATCTCTCTCGAGGCCTTCTATGAGTTATGACAATACCAGATCGAGGAATTCTTCCTGAGCTAGCTCCTTCCTGGACCAAGCCCTTACTTCTTGCATCGGCGGTAGTAACTTGATGCTGAGGATCTACCGATGCACTCTTCTCAGCTGTCTCCGACGTTAAGACCTTAGCCTTCCCCTTAGCATCCAACATGTTCGTCGGGAAAGGATGTTGGTCTATCTTCATCGGCTTCTGGGCTTTGGAACTATCAAACTTGATTCTCCCTGACTCTATGGCCGATTGCAGCTGTTGTCTAAATACTTTGCACTCATTGGTATCATGTGAAGTTGCATTATGCCACTTGCAATATCTCATCCTCTTCAACTCCTCTGCCGACGGGATCACGTGGTTAGGTGACAATTTGATTTGACCTTCCTGAAGTAGAAAGTCAAATATCCTATCGGCCTTGGCGGTGTCAAATGCAAACTTCTCTGGTTCCTTCTGCCCAAAAGGACAAGACATCGGCTTCTTGTTTTTTACCCATTCTGCCAAACCGATTACTGGTTCTTCATCGGAATCTGAGCTTGTTGCTTCATCAACAAATGAGACTTTCTTATTCCATGCCCTCTTAGGCTCGAAAGGCTTGATGTCTTGATCAGATATCCTCTGCACCAAGTGACTTAAACTTTCAAACTCCTGAGAGGCATACTTATCCCTGATGTGTGGCAACAAACCCTGGAAAGCCAAATCGGCTAGCTGCCGATCATCCAGAACCAGGCTATAGCATTTATTTTTGACCTCTCGTATCCTCTGCACAAATCCCTCAACCGACTCATCATTACGTTGCCTCAACTTGACCAAGTCAGTGATCTTCTTCTCATGAACCCCCGAGAAGAAGTATCTGTGGAATTGCTTCTCTAGATCGGCCCAAGTAATTACTGAATTGGGAGGCAATGATATGAACCAAGTAAAGGCCGATCCAGACAATGATGATGAAAATAGGCGAACCCTCAATTCGTCCCTGTTACCAGCCTCTCCACATTGAATAATGAACCTGTTGACATGCTCCATGGTTGACGTGTCGTCCTGTCCGGAAAACTTTGTAAAATCCGGTACTTTGTACCGATGTGGAAGCGGGATCAAATCATACGCTGGAGGATACGGTGTCCGATAAGAATAAGTGTTGACTTTGGGTTTTATCCCAAATTGTTCCCTCATCACTTCGGCAATCTTATCGGCCCAATACGCATCGGCATCTTGCCGATGAGGCGGCTGCGGATCTGGCATTTGGTGGCGAACCTCCACGTGTCTGTTCGGGACGTGACCTGTATGGAACATCGTATTGGTCACCTGTCCTCCAATCTGCGGACTACCAAACTGCTGTCCACCGATTGGCTGTCCTCCGAGTTGCTGTCCAAAATTTATTGGCTGGTTGGGAATTCCCTGACCTTGGAACCCGGGATAAACCTGCCCTTGCTGGAACCCTGTAGTCTGATAACCCTGCTGGGGCGACTGTGGAAAGGCTTGCTGTCCAAGCCATCCATTATTAGCGTTCATCGGCATAGGTGCTGCCGATGATTGGTAATTGGGTACCGTCGTTGAATTGACATACCCTGACTGGGCCATAGGCCTCTGTTGCACCAGCATTGATTCTGCCGATGCGTTAGGCATCTGGAACATTGGATCTTGAGGATTTCCGGTGTGAGGGCTTGCAGTAGTAGTTGTGGTATACCGAGGACTCTGGTTCACCGGCACATTGGAAGGTACCGATGTCATAGGAGTTTTGCCCCTCATGTCAGTTATCTGTGATGTTCCCGGCGTCAACTCTGGAGGCATACCATAACCCCACCAGTTAGGAGGAAGAGTTAACCCCGACATTGCCGATGCCAACATATCTGTTGTCAGTTTATGCTGCCCAACTGAAATTTGTGGGTTGGTTACCATCGGCATAGATAGTGCACCAGTAGTCCCCAATGTACTCGGAGGAACGGCAGACTGTGCACTCGCACTTGTCAAGGCAGCCGATGGAGCCGTGACCTCTGGTGCCGTGGGTTGATGATGGGAAGGGCCCACATAATCCGGCGGGATTTGTCCTTCCTTGAAGGTTCTTGCCACGGCGTTGAAAACCGTATTAGACAGTACACCAGCTTGGTTAATCAACGCTCGATTGATGGCATTATCAACCATGTCTTGAAGCTTGCCAGGATTGGCGTCAAAGGTGACCTGCCGTGGTGCCGGCAGTGCATCTTTCTGGACCACTTCGCCGCTCCTGTTTATGCTGAAAGACTTCAGGCATTGCTGCTTGAACTCTTCCATAGCTTGGGCAATAGCTTGCTTCTGCTCATCCTTGAGGTTAGCTTCCGTCACGGGGATGACGTTGTCTTGATCGAGGTCAGAGATCGACATGTTGATCTTGATCTTGAATCTGTCCCACCGGGCGTGCCAGAAGATGTGTTGATGCAAAATCGATCTGCAAACACAAAGGGCTAATACCCGATTCAAACGTTAAGGCGTGCCAGCCGATTTGACCTTGCTATCGGCAAAGGTGATAATTCGAATACTTTAGTCCTGACAACAGCGATGCGCCCGGATGTCACGGCTAAGAGGTACTCACGCGGAACTCGAGAACACGCCGAGCTTAAGTCGACGAATTCCTAAGAACTCGTAATAAAAAGAAAAAAAGTATGACGAAGTCGTCGAAAAGTAGATGCTGGAATATGAGTAAAAACGTATGTTTGATTGATTTCTTGATAGATATCCTGATTACAAGGTCTTAGGGCTTATATTTATACCCTGCTCAAAGAGCTACGACCAGACACGATTAGAATTCGAATTCCAAATTACACGGAACCCGTATACAAAACGATATGAATAACATAAGGAAATAATAAAACCATCCTTCGTGACAAACCGAAACTCCTCCACATGACAACTGGCAGCTTCCGGACTCCTCCTTCGCGTCATCGGCAATCCCCTTGCCATAGTCATCGGCAGACCCTTTTACTTGGTCATCGGCACCATATTACTGTCTGAGGACTTAGTCACATTCAACCTTTCCCTCATCGGCAACCATCCTTACCAGCAACCCGCATCGTACTGCCACCCTGTCCTGCCATCCTGGACACGTGCCCAAAAATGGTGTCAACAATTTGATACTTAAGGACCGTCAACAAAGACCGGTAGGGGAGCTCAAAAAAATACTCTTCTTCCTCCAATTGTGGCATCTTGCGTCTTCATCACGCTTCCTCTTTTTTGATATGTCCTTTTCAAATCCCGTTTGATGAAAAGTTGCATAATGGTCTAATACATCTTGACCATATAGTGGAACTGGAGCCTCCTTGGTTTCCTCCTCATTGTTGAAGCTCATCTTGTTCATGCGCCATGGATGGTCTAAGGGCAAAAACCGACGATGTCCCATGTAGCAGAACTTCTTCCCATGTTTCAACCACAAATAATTTGTATCCTTGTGACAGTAAGGACATGCAAATTTTCCTTTTGTGCTCCAACCAGAAAGCATCGCATATGCAGGGAAGTCATTGATTGTCCATAGCAGCATAGCACGTAGTGTAAAGTTTTCCATTGCCTTTACATCCCTACAATTAACACCAGTATTCCACAGCTCCTTCAACTCATCAATGAGGGGCCTCAAGTAAACATCAATATTCTTTCCAGGACTTTTCTTGCTAGGTATCAACATCGACATGATCCAATAAGATTGTTTCTCAT
>NC_012877.2:42596871-42597723 GCF_000003195.3 Sorghum bicolor
GCACGACCAGTCCCCGAGCGTCGAGTGCTCAGTGGTCGGTGCATGCTTTAAAGCTTTGAGCTGATAGACTGAGCGACCAGTCCCCGAGCGTTAAATGTTCGGTGGTCGGTGCAGTCCTTGAGGTTCCGAGCTGATAGACTGGGCGACCAGGCCCCGAGCGTCGAGTGCTCGGTGGTCGGTGCAGTCTTTGAAGTTCCGAGCTGATTGACTGGGCGACCAGTCCCCGAGCGTCGAGTGCTCGGTGGTCGGTGCAGTCCTTGAAGTTCCGAGCTGATTGACTGGGCGACCAGTCCCCGAGCGTCGAGTGCTCGGTGGTCGGTGCAGTCCCCGGATTGCTTACTCACTGGTGTATGTGTCTTCTTACTTTTGAAAAAAATCTTTCCCATTAAAGTTGACATGACGGGGTCTCCTGACGATATGTCAGACGGATGCATAAAAAGCCGCACCTGGCAACTGTACAACCGCTCTTTGCATGGTTTGAGAAAAGGAAACCATCAATTGGTACGAAAACTCCGCCGCATTAATTGCCTATAATCATTGTAAACCGAAACACCGCGTCCGCCGCACGGCCTGCCCACTTCCCGAGAATACAGGAAGTGGGAGAGGTGGGGTCGCGGGTTTATAAGGGCCTAATAGGACCGCCTGTACCGCTTCTCCTGCCATTGCCTTCAAATCTTCCGCTCTCATCTTCTCCAATCTCCTGCATTTTCCTAGCTCCAGCTCACATTCGCACCTCTAATGGCGAAGAGCGATTCCAGGAAGAGGGCCGAGTTGATGGCCAAGGAGTGGAAAAAGTCTCGCAGCACCACAAAGTCTCTTGATGACCTCGTCGACATGGGGCTTCTGCACGGC